>NW_022681445.1:3130000-3153827 GCF_009764315.1 Trachypithecus francoisi | reverse complement strand
CTGCCCCTCTGGAATCCAGTCCGGGCTTTGCGTTCGCGCCCACAGGCCGACGCTGCCCGGCCTCTGGCGAGAACCAATCAGAGGGCGCCTCTCAGCACGTGGAGGAGAGAGACTCCAGAGCTCTGCACCCGCTGCTCACTACACTTGTTACCGCTTGTCCTGAGCGCGGAGAGGGCGAGCTCGGGCCGCGGGCAGGGCGGGAGCCGGCAGCCGGCAACCGAGGGAGGCAGAGAGGCACAAAGATCGCAATAATATCCATTTTAACCCGCTATCTAACCCCACCCCCAACACACACCCATCCGTCCCACCCTCCGGGAGAGGCAGCCGGCGATCCGCTCTCTGCGCCCTGGGAAAAAGCCCCAGCCATGAGCAATCAGTACCAGGAGGAGGGCTGCTCCGAGAGGCCCGAGTGCAAAAGTAAATCTCCAACTTTGCTCTCCTCCTACTGCATCGACAGCATCCTGGGCCGGAGGAGCCCGTGCAAAATGCGGTTGCTGGGAGCCGCGCAGAGCTTGCCTGCTCCGCTGACCAGCCGCGCCGACCCAGAAAAGGCAGTGCAAGGTAAGGATGCGCCCGTCAGGCACTTACTAAGGGCGTTGGGCCCTGATTTGGATGTTTAGTGTTAGGGGTCCAGTGGCCTGGAATTGTCAATTTGGAGAGGAAGGAAGGAGAGGGCATAACTCTGAGGCCTGCTGCCTCAAAGAGCGTTAAATATCTAGCCACGGGCTGTCTCTCCCTCCCTCCTTGCTTCCAGAAAAAGGCCTGTTTTCACTTAGGGAGCCTTTAGGTTTTCGGTGTTGATCGTTAGGTTGTTTAAATGCCCCCCTTGGTGGCCTTGGGTGTGCTCTGAAGAGGGGCGACAGGTCAGAAACAGTAGATGGCCGGTGGACCCTTGTAGCAACAACTTGATGAAGACAAGAAGCCCAAAAGCTGGTGAATCGGGGTCTCCAGGCTGAGCGAGCCTTGGCCTTTCCTCTTTGGAAGATTTCTGTATATGCGGTGTTTTGGTTTTATTTTTTTAATTGTAGATTACTTGTGACCTTTTAAACCAAAGCTTTGCAGAAAACATCTTCCTGGGATTCTCCAAATGCTCCTTAATGTATTTAAAATGTATGAAATGTGTGACTTCTGGGTGGTAATTTTTTCTCTGTTATTTTATTTTTAAAAATAGAGTTGAGCTGTTTAAAATATTTTATTTTTTTCTGAAATTAAAAATTCCAGAACAACTGTCCTTTTGCCCAGAGCCTGTACCCTCAAGTTTCGCCTCAAGCTTGCTGCAGAGGTGTTGCAGGGAAAGGAAGAACTGTTGATTTCTTTTAAAATTCAAAAACCAGCCGTCCAGCCACAACGCAGTTTGGACGGCAGGAGCAGACGGTTGAGAAGGGGGCATTTAAATAAAATTGACTTTTTTCTTTTCTTTTTTAGCTTGCAGTGGCACCTATGCCAGGCGCTTCCTCAAAAGGAAGGAGCGGCCTGTGCCTGCTGCACTCCCACTCCCTCTCTGCCCCAGGCCTTTCCCAGAACATTTTTGCCAGGATGATTTTTCTTTGCCTTTTTGTGCAAGAAGCCCCCCAGCCCTCTCCCGCTGTGGGCTGTTGGGGCGCGGCCTGCACTTGGGGCCACAGGGTCGCTGTCCCCCACCCCGCCCCGCAGCGGTCGCCCTCAGGGCTGCAACCCTCTTGCCAGCCCTTGCCCTCATGGTGGAGCAGCGGGCAGAGGTCGTGCGTAAAGTTTTCAGGATGGTGGTGATTTTTTTAAAGTTGTAGAATGTTTTCGGATTTTCCTCTGCCCCGAAGTGGGAAGGGAAATAAAAGTGAGAGAGTAGGAAAGGGGAAAGAGAAAGGAATAAAGAAGAAAGAAGGAGAGAGGGGAGAGAAAGCCTGCAAAAAGAGAAAGAAAAGGGGAGAGAAGAAGGAGAGAAGGAAAGAAGGGAGGAGGAGAAAGAAAAAGAAAAAGAGAAGGAGAGAAAAGGAAGGAAGAGATGGGCAAGAGGAATAGATAAGAGAAGGAAGATAGGAAATAAAAGAGGGAGAGTGAGCGAGGGAAAGGAAAGAAGGGAGAGGGAAGGGGAAAAAAGAAGGAACCCAGAGAAGGGGAGAGGGAGAGAAAGAAAGAAAAAGAAAGAGCAAGAAAAGTGGAGAAAGAGGCCAAGGCGTCGAAGTCTGGTGGTGCGCGGTCCCCGCACGCCTGGGCCTAGGCACTGGGGGAGCAACTGCGGGCGGGCCCCGGCAGCAGCCCTGGCAGGGACTCCCCGGCCGGCCGGCTGGCTGATCGCTCTCCCTTGCCCGCAGGCTCCCCCAAGAGCAGCAGCGCCCCGTTCGAGGCCGAGCTGCACCTGCCGCCCAAGCTGCGGCGCCTGTACGGCCCGGGCGGGGGCCGCCTCCTTCAGGGTGCGGCAGCGGCGGCGGCGGCGGCGGCGGCGGCGGCGGCGGCGGCCGCCACGGCCACGGCAGGTCCACGCGGGGAGGCCCCTCCGCCGCCACCGCCAACCGCGCGTCCGGGGGATCGGCCGGACGGCACAGGGGCCGCCGCGGCCGCCGCGGCCGCGGCCGCCGCGGCCTGGGACACGCTCAAGATCAGCCAGGCGCCGCAGGTGAGCATCAGCCGCAGCAAGTCGTACCGCGAGAACGGGGCGCCCTTCGTGCCGCCGCCGCCCGCGCTGGATGAGCTGGGCGGCCCGGGGGGCGTCACGCACCCGGAGGAGCGCCTCGGCGCGGCCGGGGGCCAGGGCAGCGCCCCGGCTGCGGGTGGTGGCACCGGCACCGAGGACGACGAGGAGGAGCTGCTGGAGGACGAAGAGGATGAGGACGAGGAAGAGGAACTGCTGGAGGACGACGAGGAGGAGCTGCTGGAGGACAACGCCCGCGCGCTGCTCAAGGAGCCCCGGCGCTGCGCTGTGGCTGCCACTGGCGCGGTGGCCGCAGCAGCTGCCGCTGCAGTGGTCACAGAGGGCGGGGAGCTGTCACCCAAGGAAGAGCTGCTGCTGCACCCGGAAGACGCTGAGGGCAAGGACGGCGAGGACAGCGTGTGCCTGTCTGCGGGCAGCGACTCGGAGGAGGGGCTGCTGAAACGCAAACAGAGGCGCTACCGCACCACGTTCACCAGCTACCAGCTGGAAGAACTGGAGCGGGCGTTCCAGAAGACGCACTACCCCGACGTCTTCACCAGGTATGCGCGTAGGGTGGTCGCGGCCGCAGCGGCGGAGAGCGCACGCAGGCCCCAGGGAGGGACAGCGGGCGGGCAGGGGCCCCGGCCTCAGGGCGGACACTTGGCTCCTGGACTCTGCGGAGGAGCGCCCTCCCAACACACCCACCCTTGCTCACCCAAACCACCCACTCCCCCCCACCCCTACCCCAGTTCGGGCTTTAAGTTTAGGCTGGAATGGTTTCTCTCCTTCCCAAGGTCGTTGCAGTTTAATGTTTTCAAATTACAAGTTTTAGTTAGAGAGGGGAAAAGAAACAGCCTCTCCAAAGAGCGCCTGAAAGTGCCACCTTGGAGACGCGCGCGCAGCAGAGGGCAGACGCAAGGCCTCCGGAGCTGCAGTCCGGGCTAGGTCCCCGACCAGGCTCAGGAAGCGCTGTCCGCGGTTGTGCGGCCAGAGCAAAGCAGGGACTATTTTTGGTCGCTGTGCTGTGCGCTCGCCACCCCCGCCTGATGCCCCAAGAGCCTGGTGGGTATCAGTTACGCAGTTCGCAGTGAAGCTGGAGCCTGTGCCAGCGGAGAAGGCCTTTAAAAAGATCCGAGTTCTGTCGTTTCAGGACTCCTGAAATAACCAAAGGAAGTCAGAACTGGGCAGTGTTTGGTGTCTGAACACCTGAGGGGCCCCAGCCAGACTCTCCCCTTTTACTCTCTGTCCTCTCCCAACACACACATTAAACCCACCGTGCGTTTAATGTAAACGGGTTTACCGGGTGGGCAATGATTGCTGGAAGCCTGGCAGGGAGTAGACAAAGCAGTTGGGGGAATTTTCTCTTTGGATCAGTGTCCAAGCCGGGTGTTCCACCTGGTCACACTCCACCTCCACTTGTTTTTCTGGGAAACATGTGCCTGTGTGATGACTGGACCCTCGGCCCCCGCTTATTCAGCCGACCACCTGGGGCGCCGGTCCAGGTAGGGGTCCTTCTCTCCCACCCCAAGGCCAAGTTCTGAGCTCAGGCGAGGAGCCAGGGTTAGGGCAAACGTCCCCCACTGAGGGGGAGAAAGGGATCGGTGACTGCCTAGCGCGGGGCTAGTCAAGCGCGGGCAGTTCCTTCAAAGGAGACGTGCGCAGCTTTTCAATGTGCATTTTAGAAGGGGAATGCTGCCCGCCCCTTTGAACCAGAGGAGAAATCGCTGCTTAGGGCTCGGGAGGCCGTGTTAACTCCAAAATGTTGTTGGCCTGGCAATTGCCTAACTCTCCTAACCAGAAACAGAAAAGAGCGGACTTAATGCCAGGCAAAGGCACTTAAACCTGGTCATCGCTTGGGCTACACTTTGTCTTCCCCTGTGTCACCCAGTCCTTTCCTTATCTTTAAAAAAGGAAATAAGTTTAAAAACCTATGTGTGCTATCGAATAGCGAATTGGCCGACCAGCGTTTTGCGTTTATCATACGTGTGTATTTCCAAAGAAGAAACTGAGCTGGTGTCAATTGGCATCCAGGTCCGCCCTTTTTTAGCTTCTGGCGGGCTTGGGGGCGGGGGAGGACCGAAGTGCATGAGGAGGGGCAGCTCCTTTTCCCCGCCCCACCCCCACCTCCTTCCAACCCAGGAGTTTGAGCCCCTTGGCTCCGGCCCTGAGCCAGCCTGAAGTGCCGCTTTAGATTTGCTGATGCCCGCTGTAGCTGGGGACAACGGAGGGCACTTATGGAGACGGTTTACCTCTGGTGCTGAAGTTTCAGGTGTGGACTGGGAGCCTACCGGCAGGGCAACCCCAGGTCCCAGGCTTCGGCGGCCCCCGCTCTTTCATATCAGCGAGCGGAGGGCCAATTATTCTCGGCGAGCTCATATTTTCGGTAAACAGGTCGTAAGTCGTTTTACAGCATCTTAATGGTTTCCTATTTGCCTTAATTGTCGCAGTAATAACTGCAATGACGGGGTAGGGTTTCAGTTAAATTGACTTCCCCTGAGATGGGCAGGGTTTGTAGTGGGCACTGGAGTCAGGAGGTGCGCAGAATTTTGTTTAATCGAAAAATTACCCCACTGAACTCTTAACAAGCTTAACATACCTGCAGAGGGTAATGCGGAGTGTAACCCAAGGGGATGATGGAGGGAGGAAGGCGGGGGAGAGAGAGATGGAGGGAAAGGCATAGCGCTGGAAAGAGAAGAAGGAAGAAGGAGGGAAGAAAAATTTTTAAAAAGAAGGCAGAACGAAACCAAGGGGACAGAAAAATATTTTCTTACTTAAGTGCTGAGTTCCTATTCCACTTAATATTAGGACAAAACAGGGTATAAGCTGTGTGTGTGTGTGTGTGTGTGTGTGTTGTCTAACTCTGGCTTAAGAGAGTGAGAGAGAACCTGTGTACCCAGGTTTGTAGACTCAGAGACTCAAGAAGCCACCCTTGCTTGGTCACACACGAATGTAGTATGATATAATAGATAATATCCTATATCTGGCAATGTACTTCGTGTTTTTGCATTTTCAGTCAAATAGTTGGCACTCCAGGGGTGATGGGATGGCAATGCCCATATGTTTGGGGGTTGGGGGCAGGCAGCCAGGGGAGACCCTAGTGGAGTAGGCCTGCCATGGAGGAGTGGATAGCTGAGAGGGCATTGCTGGGGCCTGCAGTGACCTCCTGTCTGTCTGTTGCTTTCTTATAGGGAGGAACTGGCCATGAGGCTGGACTTGACGGAGGCCCGAGTCCAGGTGAGCTGCACAACAGAGGGAAGAAGGAGGGAGGAGGGCTGGGGGCCAGCGGGAGAGAGAGAGATGGGTTGATGGGTGGGGGGATCCCCTTCACAAAACCAAGAGAAGCAGAATCAGAAAAGTAGACCCAAGCACTCTCACACACACAAAGATATTTAAAACTTAAGACATAGGAGGTGGAAGGGGGAGGTTTTTGGGTTTGGGAGCCCGAGGAAGGAGTCCAGGATCAGAACAAGGGCTTTAGAGTCCCTGAAACTGCAGTTTGGGAGCCCCTAGCCCTAAAGCCCCTATAGGAAACAATCCACCAACCTACTTCTCCTGATTGAAATAATGGGATGGAGCATGGATTTGGTTGTTAGACAAATCCGCTCAGCCCCAAGCAGGTATTTGGCTGCGATTAAGTCTCCAATCGGGCTTCATAAAAGCCCACTTAGTGCTAGAACAAACAGGGCCATTTGAAGGCAAAATGCTGTTTGATTTCCCCTCCACCCCACACAAGGAGCTGGCTAATGCTATTTGATTTCCCATTTTTTATAGCAATGAGCCCACATTGATCTAATAGGGAGTGAGTGCAATGCTATTAAAGGTGTTTGCAGCCCCATACCAGAGTGCATTTCCGAACCCAGGCCTCATAACCAAAGAGACGATCAACACTGAGCAGCCCCGATGGCCAACAGAAAACAGATGTCCCCGGGTTAGGAGCTGAGTGAATCACTTTACAGTCAAAATCAAGCGCTGATAAAGCACAATAAATTCCATATGGCTCATTTAATACACAACAGCTTCTTGCATTAGAGGGCTAATGATGAGGCCTGTCCCCTCCTTTCTGTTGACACATTTCTCCATTGTCAAACAGAGATGTGACAGCAACTCTGTATTTTCAGCTCAGGGGAACGAGTCGTGGGAAAGTTAAATAACTTTTAAAAAGAAAGAGAGCGCCCCCTCCCTTTCTCCTCTCTCCCTATTCACTGGAGAAGATGTAATTAAGTGAATATGAATTATTAGAGTCCTTTCGTTTACCTTTGGGGGGCCTCAGAGGTATTAATTCAATAATGAGGAATTGCAGGGGGACATCTTGATAATTGCAGTTGAGCCGGGAGAGACGATCTGTCTGTAAAAAGGTTTCCACGTTCTTTGAGGGCATCCTAAGTCCACTGCCCCCAGTTCCCCTTCTTCTTTCACTGCGATCAAGGAGTGGTGGATATTCTTGTCTAGACAGATTTGGATACACAAAAGCTGCCCACCCAGTCCGGTCCCATCTACACTCTTACTTTTTCAAGCCTCTGGGTTTCCACACTGAAGTGTTTCTGAAATTCACAAATAGATTATTTTGAAGGCTGTGGAATGGTGTCAATGGGCCCCCTTTTGGCAGAATTGGAAGTAATTGACCGATTTGGATTGTTGGTTTTTCTTGCCCTGGGGGGCTGTCTAGAAGTCAAACCAGGCTTAGATGCTACTGCTGGTCACAAGTCCCAGTGTGTAGATTTGAAAAATACGGATGTGTTTCACATTTTAAAATATATTCCTCTGGGATAATTTACATTACATTTTAATATAACTCTGTATAGCCCTGGAGTTCATTCTTAATTTTCAGACTTGCGTGCAGTTATAAACCCAGCCCTAAAAATATTAATGCCTTCAGGGGAGAAGGAGCATATCTTCCCAGCTGTGGGTGTGATGAGCAGGTCACATAAAAATAATTTCATGCTCCTGGGGTTTATTTTTAGATGATGGAAGCTGCCATATTTCAGGTAAAGGTCTCTATTAAAATTGCTTTCTATTAGCAATTAGGAAAATACCTCAGGCTGAAAACCTCCTCCAAGCCTAGAACTATCTTATTTAAATAACCGATTTAAACCACATCTCCAAAAGGAAATAAAAGACTTGTTAGCTCTGAAGATGTGAAAAGTCTACACCTATCCTGCCCTCTGATTTCTGGGCACCCAGGTTTTGCTGCCTGCCTGCTTCATCCATGTAGTCAGTGCCTTCCTGCATAGAACTGGGTCCTGCAGGGAGCCCCTGTCAAGAGCAGGCTGTGTACCCCTGTTTCAGTTCATAGAGGAATGACCCCTTGAAATGTATGCTTGCTCATTAACTCGAGCACTTCTTCCCTCCCTCTCATCCCTCCCTGAACCCCAGAACCCAGCATAGTGCTCTTAGGTGTTCAGTAAATATTTCTGGAAAGAATAAATGAACTATCTCTCCACTTTCCTCTTCCATACAGAGCAAGAATTTTGCCAGCTCTTGCGTAAATCTGAAATAGGTGAAAATAGCTGACATACAGTAAAACAAGCATGTCCCTCATCTCTTGGTGGCTGCCCATTCCCTAGAGTCACCATTGAATGCATGCTTTCACTTGCCTTATTTTACCCAGTCCTCATAACAGCCTTATGAGTGAAGTTTTATTATCCCCATTTTACAGATTCCAAAACTAAGGTTCAGAGAGGTTTAAGTGACCTGCCTAAAGATCCTAGCAAGCAAGTGTCACCACAGACGTTTAAACTTTGGTTTCCCCAACTCTAAACACACTGAATCACTTTCCTTAAACTTGGAAAACTGGCCCAGTTGGAATGCGGGCAGAAAGGGTTTGCTTGTCCTGTTTCCTGCTGACTTGAAGTTGTGGCTCCTATTCACTGCTCATTTGGCCCCAGACATGTCCGAAAACTACCTGAGGCCAAAGAGGGGCAGGAGGGCGCGGGCCGCGGTGGAAAGGAAGGGGGCCCTGCAGCGCGCCGAGTGAAGGGACGGGTACGCGCCCCGTGCGCCCGCCGGCCCGAGCCGTGCCGACCCTGAGCTCTCTCTGCCTTGCAGGTCTGGTTCCAGAACCGTCGGGCCAAGTGGCGCAAGCGGGAGAAGGCGGGCGCGCAGACCCACCCCCCGGGGCTGCCCTTCCCCGGGCCGCTCTCTGCTACCCACCCGCTCAGCCCCTACCTGGACGCCAGCCCCTTCCCTCCGCACCACCCGGCGCTAGACTCTGCTTGGACTGCCGCTGCGGCCGCCGCCGCCGCCGCCTTCCCGAGCTTACCTCCGCCTCCCGGCTCGGCCAGCCTGCCGCCCAGCGGGGCGCCGCTGGGCCTGAGCACTTTCCTCGGAGCGGCAGTGTTCCGACACCCGGCTTTCATCAGCCCGGCATTCGGCAGGTAACGCGTGGCCTCGGAAGTCTGTCTGTCTGTCTGTCTGTCTGTCTCTCATACACACAGAGGCTGGGGGCAGGGAGGAGGCAGGAGTCAAACAGGGTTACACACATCTTTTTCTTTGGCCCAACCTCAGAGACTGTAGCAAAGAAAAAACTCTCTGATTGCGCCTCAAAAAAAGGGGGGGTCTTGAAGGGATTGACTTGGAACTGAATGGGAAAGGGGAAGGCAGTGGCGGTAACGACAACCGTGACAACGGGGAATCAAAGCTGTAAAAGTACCATCTGAAGGCTGCAGCAACTCCCACCATAGGTGGTATGCGAGCAAACATGTACAGGTGTAGGGTACAGAGCAGGGATGACTTTTCAAGTTTTGCAAAAGTTCTTCCTCATGCCCCCAAACCTGGCAACCTGAGGAACACAGCCCTGATCCCCATGGGAGCCCTCGAGCCACCAGGCCCTCTGGGTGCACAGAATTCTTTCTTCTGCCCCAGACTCCATCTTCCTTGTCACTCAGGTGACCCACTGCCAACGACACCTCCGTATGTGCAAGCCCCGATCTACAAGGTAGTACAAGACAACGAAATAAAAGAAACAGCTCATCTTATAACTCCTTTTCTTTAATGAACATCGAATGAGGAAATAAAAAGTCTGCATAATCACATAGACAAAGAAACAAAGGAGGGATGTATTGTGTTAGCGCAGTGAAAATAAAACTGGATGCAGCTTCAATGATCACTTTGGGAGAACAAAGAAATAATAGATTCATCCAACTGCGCAGCTGCTTAACAAAAAATCATCTTACAGAAAATTAAGACTCGGAGTAAATTTAGTTTCTTATAACAAACCAATAAAATAAACAGCGAGTGCACTGAAGCAGAGTTAGTGACTCAGTTTACCTAATGGAACCAGGGCATGTCACTACGCCACCTCCGGGTCACACTTTATGATATCTTTCTGAGAAAAATTTTACAGTTCTGTCTCTTCTCACCCTCCACTTTTTCCCTCTGACAAGTGACTTGTAAACCCAGGCGAACCGTGGCTGGAGGACCGAGTTGCGAGATTCGGAGAGGCTGGAAGAGGGTCTGGGCTGGGGTGGCGCAAGGAGTGAGCAGTGGGCTTGGGAGAAGGAGGCGGCGCTCCGTGAGCCCAGGTGGGCTCATTTCTAACCCTGGAAATTCGGAATTGGCCCCGCGGGCCTGGAGCCAGAGCCCTCAGGGAGGCAGTCGGGAAAGCTCGCGGGCGCTCCAAAGTGGTGGGCGTGGGGGTGGTGTCCGGTGGCCCCGGGCGGCTCCGGCCACAGCTAATGTCCGGGTGCTGTGTGCATGGGGTGGAAGCGTCACGTGGAGTAATCCCGGCGCCGCGCGGAGGCGGTGGCGCTGGCGTGGGTGCCAGGCTTGGGCATCGCCTGGCCGCGCGCCAGGGTCGTGGGTCGGGGGCTCCCTGAGGCCAGAGGTCATAGGGGCGCGGGGAAGACAGCTGGGGTCGCCGCGGCAGGATGTGGGGCTGCTGGCAGGTGAGCGGAAATCAACAGGCGGTCGTCCTTCACTCCCACCCGCGGGCACTGGCCAGACGCGGGTCGCTGAGTCCCGGGCGGAAGGGCGGCCGCGGCGGCGCGGGTGGCCCGGGAGGCCGGCGAGCTAGGCCTGTTTCTCCAGGGCGCAGTAAGTCCCGGGCCGAGGAGCCGGAGGGAGACCTCACAACCTGCGGCGTGCGCCTGGGCAGCTGGAATCCCACCTTCTCCGTCTTTTTTCCTCCCCACTCCCACCCTCCACCTTCCCTTCTTCTTTTGCTCTCCATCTCTCCTTTTCCTCCCTCCGCATTCTCTCCTAGAAGATAGTATCTGCAGCCCCTGGCCTTGGAATACAGCGTCCGTTTAAGCGAAACCACCGAATCCACGCCACTGGGCCGTGGGGCTTGGGGTTTCCACGCCCGCCTGTGGACCCCGGCCCGGCCCCTCGGGGAATATCTGGACTCGGTCTTTCCCCCCCAGTCGGTTTCCTGCCCTGGGAAAGCCCTCTCTGCGGCGTCCAGCCTCCGCCCGCGCCCTCTGCCCATTCCCCCCCGCCGCGGCCCATCCGGGTCCCGTGGGTACCGCGCTCCTCAGCTGCCGCGGCGACTAGCGGCGGGAGACGCTGCCCGAGGCGCCGCGCACAGCTCCCGAGGCCATGACCGCGCTGTTTGCTCTCCCCGCAGGCTCTTCTCCACAATGGCCCCCCTGACCAGCGCGTCGACCGCGGCCGCTCTCCTGAGACAGCCCACACCCGCCGTGGAGGGCGCAGTGGCATCGGGCGCCCTGGCCGACCCGGCCACGGCGGCCGCAGACAGACGCGCCTCTAGCATAGCCGCGCTGAGGCTCAAGGCCAAGGAGCACGCGGCGCAGCTCACGCAGCTCAACATCCTGCCGGGCACCAGCACGGGCAAGGAGGTGTGCTAAAGGCTGCCCTCCACCCCCGCGCCCCGCGCGCGCCCCGAAAGGTCACCTCACTCAGCACCACTCAAGACCAAATGGAAACAGAGGACCAGCACACTCCCGAGACGGCACTGAGAGAACGCAGCCGCCTTCGCAGCACTCTGGATGCGGGCATGGCAGCCCTCTGCGCTCCGGGACGTGGCACCTCCTCGGCTGGCTGTCCACCCACCCCTGCCCCTGCCCCTGCTACTGCCAACCTCGTTCCAACTCCAACATCCACTCTCTCTTGTTCTTACTTTCCTGAAAATATCGGGGAGGTTTTCTCCCCCAGACGCCTGACATTGAAGTAAAAAATTTAAAAAGCCCAACCTCTTCCTCCTGACACCCCACTTAGCCTTTTTTTTAAATTTTAAATAGCATTTTGGCGCTCGAAGTTGATCTCCCCAGTGAGGGCCCCAGCGTGAAGCCAGGGCCCGGGAAGCAAATGCGAGCCTGTAAGATAGCTAACAGTGCACTTAAAGGAAAGGGGCATCTTGTTCTTGTTCTCTTCTTTATCATACACCAACCAAGGTTTTTATATCAAACCAAAGGGAAATACTCTGCTAGAATATGGACTGTTGAAGTCACCAAACTGTGATTATTGATTCTGTACATACCATTGTTATTAAAAAAAAAAAAAAGAAGAACAGAGCTTTGTATATTTGAAATGTTATAACGCAATTGCACTCAGCGTGGTATGGTAAAAGTTTGTCCTCCTGTAGATTCTTACTGTGTTGTAGATACGGTAGGGTTCCTAGACAAATATTTATGTACTCAAGCCCTTTATTTAACTTATTAACTGTAGAGGCTTCGGAAACCTTCAAGATAAAGGCAATGGTACAGTACTTTTGTGTAATGTGTAATTGTTACCACTTTTCCTTGCTATCTAGTGGAGAAGTGTCACGCTCAAAATAAAAAAATTATATGTTTAACAAAACGAAGTGTGAATGTTCCATGCAGGTGCTGAGGGGACAGTAGAAACCCCCAACCCCACCCCCTCCCGGGAGTCAAGGGTGGGCTCCAGTGTCCAGGCATCTCCTGGGATTATCTGCACACACGTTTTCCTGGCAGAGGTCCCTGGTTTGAATCCGATCCTCAAAGGGAACCGGATTTCCTACAAAGGTTAAGGACGCCGCCGCGGTACTTTCCACGCGCACCTGGGCTCTCCCTGGTCGTATCGCAGCGGGAGCTGGGGGCCCGGGCCATGGAGGTGGGGTGAGTTCCAGGATGGGTGGGTGGATGGCGGGCGTTGTTGACGGTGGAGTCAGAAATTTGAAGCAAGCGGGAGTCTTGGCTCGGAAGGCGAAGGGAGCTGTTGGAAAGTGCCACGTAGCGAGAAAGTGAAATGCGCAGTCCGAGATGACAGGTAATGGCGAGAGCGAGACGCCCAGGCGCTCCCTTCCGAGGGGGCGGGCTCCACGGCACGTTCTCAGGGAGGAGGGAGTGTGTGTGTGTGTGTGTGTGTGTGTGTGTGTGTGTGTGTGAGAGAGAGAGAGAGAGAGACAGAGGGAGAGAGAGAGAGACAGAGGGAGAGAGAGAGAGGCAGAGAGAGAGAGAGAGAGAAACATGCGGGAGCAGTAGTGATGGAAAGGCAGCGAGGGGTATCCAGTGGCAGATCTTAACTCGACAAATGTCATTACATCACTTATCCAGGCATTGGTAAATGTATACATTTAAAAAAATCTAAACAACTCAGGTTTCGTGAGGAGACCCAAACAGATTTGCAATCCGTAACCACCTCGGCGCACCCCTCCCTCCCCGCGGCGGGGACCGCAGCTTCTCCCTCCCCCAGGCCCTGCCCGCGCCCCTCCGGGTGACCGCTCGGTGGAAGCCCGCCCGCGGGGGCTGGGTCTCGCCGACTCTCCCAGGGTGATGGGAAAGGGAAGAGAAGCTTAATTAGTTTCAATTTGCTGTAATTAGCGCGCCGGACCTTTGGGGAGAGGGGCAGGCGGGAGGGGTGCGGGGGTGCCGCGGCGTGACTACCGCGATCGCGGAGCTGGGGCCGGCAGCCTCGCCACGCCGCCGGCCAGTCGGTCGCCGCGGGGGGCGCGGGTGCGTCTCCGTCGGGCTCCGCGCGAGCCCTGGAGGAGGGGGGCCGGGTCCCCTCGCGGCCCAGGGCGCAAGTTTGCGCTGCCGAGGGGAGGGTGCAAGGTCGGGCAGAGGTCAGCGGCCTGCCAGGCGCTGTGCCCACCTGGGTGTGGGCAGCCCGCCCGCAGCTTCGGCGCTGGAGCCCGCGCGACCCGGGCTCGCCTCCTATCCTGCAGCCCCCTTCACTCCTCACTTCAATCCCCCCCTCCCCAACCCCGGGTCCAGACGCCCGGAGACCCCGACCGCCCGAAACGTTGGGGAGTTCGCCGACCCGGCTAGCCGGCTGGTGGCTGCTTCTGGCACTTGGGCCGTCGGGTGGATCACCGCCACCCTACGCTGGCCCTGGACTCACGGGGGCGGCACTCGCAAGAAGGGCCCCGGTCTGGGGTATGGGGAGCGGCTGCCAACTACCATTCCTACCACACACTCCTTTCCCGGGTTTAGTAGGCCCAGTGGGAACTTTCTAGGGCCTTACTGGAGGTCTGAGAGTCTAAAACCCTCAGACTCCACATCCACAGGCTCTCCCTGAGCGAAAGCCGCTTTGCTGGGGTGGGCAGGACCGCTGGAGAGTTTGGGGAGGAGACAGGAGACTGCTGGATAAGACTGAGGGAAAGAAGTTGGGTGTGTGGTTTTTTTTTTTTTTTTTTTGTGGTCACTATCAATTTTCCGTCGATTTTGCCTTTTTGTTTAGTAGGGCTTCTTTTCCCCCCTCCAGGCTGCTAGTTGGATGGTATACGAGAAACAGTACCATTCTTCCTGTTAATGAACTCTTTTTTAAGTCATTTTTTCTCATTTGACCCTTCCATGGAACAGAAGCAAATTGCGTGAAATTACCTCCAAGGATTACATTTATTACTGGCCAATGAGAACCCCTCGCCTTGTTTTACAAACTCTTAATCCTATGTCATTCTGATGCTGCAAACAAGCCCGGTCCTGGGCCTCCTATTCTTTCAACTTTCCCCAGCTGGAGGGACCTCATTCTGCACTTAATATTCCCCATAAATATCACACGCTAAAGACCCCCTGACTTCCAGCAAGTCCACATTAAACATGTGACATGTCACGCATGACAAACTCTGAGTATCTTTTCAAAGCAGCATTAAAAGCAAAGAAACCAATTTTCTTCTCCTTCCAAACCTCCCCAAGTGCTGAATGATGGGGATTGGAAAGAGCCACTGGAGCGTACTTAGGGGGATTTTATGAGATTTTCCAGAATGATTTAATCTTATTGTGAGCATTATTAATGAATGGCAACCCAATTTGGCCCCAATATCTGGGAACTTGGTCACAATGCTGGGAGCGGCTGACCCCCCCCAACCTTAAGCAAACCTCTTCCACCATGGAGGAGGACATGCAGAGCCCCAGGGAGTTTGCGAGAGCCTAGTTCAGGGCATGGCCGTGTCCTATCACACCCAAGGCAGAATGGCCCAACACCTGCTTTCCCAGGGCCACCCCCACAGCATCTTGGGGTGAGGGGTAATTGAAGCCTGGGACAGGCCTCTGTGGGAGGGTTGAGGGGAAGGGGTAAGTTAATTTGCTACATATTCAGACAGGTTAGCCAGATCTGGAGGAGGTCCTGGAAGGCAAAAAGGGTGCATTTGGCATAATATTATCAGAGGTGTCCTTCCGTCACCAACTACCCATGGCCCGAACTGTGGACAGTAGTCAGGGCGGGCATCTTAGATGTGTGGGGAGGCAAGTGGAAGAATTAGGGAAAGTGACTGTTGAGAAAGTTTGGGCCTCCTTGGGACTTGAAACTCAGACTTAAACTAAAATCCATGCTGAAATTGGCTCAGACCAGTTTCCCATTTTTTTCTCTTACCACCCACCCCCCACCCAATTGGGGCAAACATTGTTGTTTTTGATTTGTAGTATCAAGAGCCAAAGCACCTGTAGTTCTCTTTAGTATCCTTTTAAGTATGATCTTACTAGAATGACAAAAGGGGCTGATGTGAGAGAAAAGGAAATTATAATAGGTTAGCCCAACTTGCTTTTAGAGAAAAAAAATGTCCATGAGCATGTGTGTATGTGTATACCCAAAAGTGAGTGTATCTGAATGAAGGGGGGTCTTAAATGGGGCCTAAAATGATATTTTGGAACACAGAAGTCCCCAGAACAACTGCATATTTCACTGAGAGTGGCAGCCTGGCTGGGGGGCGGCAAGAAGAAAATCCACTACCTGACGGTGGGGAGAGCTGGCGGGGCGGCGGGGCGGAGAGCATTTTTCAAAGGAAGAAGTCTTGTTGTCCCTGGACATTATTAAGGGTCCAGTTTGAAGTATACATTTTTTTCCTTTAAAGAAATGGGAGTGATTACCAGTTATACATTAAGAAATGTCATTCAGTCATTTTTATTCATTCTCCGGAAATCTTCGTAAAAGCCTGAATCATACTTCTACAAGCAGCAATTTTGTTAATCCAGGGGGTTATTACTCTGGGCCCTTATTAGGTTCTACACCACTGCCAAGCAATCCTATAACCCTCTCAAAAGAAGTTTACCTCCCTGTTATAAAACCAGTAGTGGTATTTATACTGTGCAATAATTAGTGTATTACTTGAATCCACTAACACGTTCATTTTATCTCTGCACAAAACCTCTAGTCTGCTTATAGAAAGCTTGTGCCTCCTTTGGTGCTGTTAAAGTGGTGAAAGAGTGAATTGAAGGCTGGTTGCACTTTCTCCTTTTGCCTCGCCTTAATTCCCATCTCTTTTTGCTCTCATCCAATTAGCACAGTGTATTAAGCGGTTTATCATCTCATAGTCAGCTATTGAGAGAAACAAGGCGAGCACTTTGCAATAGAACCTGCGCTCCTTTGACACCCTCAGGTACTTACATATTCCACTGCGCTATGAATAATAGAGGAAGAATGGAGCACTAATTCCCTCATCAAAGAATGCCTTGTCTGCTGCTTTGCTCAACAACACCATTCTGATCAAAAGAAAAGCAATAAAGCTTAGCATAACAAAACGAAACCTACTTATTAGCTTAGTGGTTAAATTAATGCAGAGCCGCTGCTATTCAAAACCAAGGTTTGAAAACAGCCTCCAACAACCTGATAATGCTGCCTTCGGGATGAAGGAATTTTAATCTGAAATTTGAGGCTGGCTGAGATGAGTTAATCTATTAAACTGCTATAAGGAAGCTCCACCACAAACTGTTCAATTAAGAAATATTTAGGTGAGATGGAGTGAGAAAGAGAGAGAGAGGAGAAAGAGGGGGCGGGAGGGAGACAGACAGGAGCAGAGAATGGCAGCTTTAAATTTGGGATGGGAGCATCGAATTAAAGGGTCGGACATCCTGACAAGAGGGTCTGGGGCTTGGTGTTTTCCTTAAAACCCTAAAACAAACAGGAACATCTGTTTCTGGAGTTTCCTTACTGTTGCATCTTCCGCCAAACTCATTTTAAATGATGTTTGAAGAAGTATGTCGAGGAGTATGGTGTGTGTGTTGAAGGTAAGAGGTAGCAAGGGCTGGAGAAAGGGGTGATGGTGAGAGGCAGTGAATTCATTCCCCTTCAACATCTCCCAGATTCCACTCTTGGAACTTTGATTAGCCCCCACATCCTGGGCAACAGTCACGAGATTAACTCCATCTGTTTTCTGGACAAATTAAAATCTTATCAAGCATACTCTGTGGGATTTTCCACTTCTGGCCCCCTCTATGCACCTTATATGTAGGAGAGTAGAGGGTTATCAGATTGTGTCCAAGATAAGCTTGTGTACACGTATCCACTATAGGTCAAATCCTAGTTCTAAATTAAACAGAAAAGGTGTCCTTTCCAGAGACAGGGTTCTTCTAGGGTACAATTTCCCAACTGGCCCAGATAAACTTTGGCCCAGAAGTTTACTCTGGCCCACACAGAGTTTAAAGTTTTGTTTTAAAAAATTAGTTGTCAAGGTTTAGAAATCAATAAGCTTTGTGGAATATTTGGATTCCTGGCTTCTCTTGAAAACTCGATCATGTGGCCACACTGGGCCCCATCCCTGCCAGCATCACTGAGTAGCTTCTGGCCCCTTTGGACAGGACACCTGCCCACTCCTGTTTGCCACAATCCCTGCCACTCACTCTAGTGTGAACCTGGTTTGCTTCATCCATTCACTTTTAGAATTTGAGTTTAGGACCCGTGCCAGAGTCCACAGAGACCTGCGGGTCACCTCTCTCCTTACAAATAAGATAGGCAAAGTTTCTGCCTCAGTTCTGCCTGGTGTACTATCAACCAACGCAAATCAAGGAGTAGAAATATCTCTCAGAGAAAAGTAAGTATGTGATATTCCCATCTTCTAACAGAGATTCACTGGAATTCTTAAAGTTGCAGTTTCAACCTTCCACAAACTTCTGGAATCCTTAGGTGCCTGGAGTTCTAACAGATGCCAAAAAGAAAACATCAACTGCTGCATTAGCTCTTTTCAGGCATGGTACTTAGAAATGTCTGACATTCTAGAGAAATAGTCCTTGCCCTCAGGGTAGTTATAATCTAGAGGCAGAGACAAGAAACAATCCAGTGAGAAGTTACTTGAGTCTCCTGGAGTTTCTTGATGATCAAGTTCAGGATAACTATTTATATTTAATATAATTCCAGATCCCAGAAATCAAGGAAAACATGCCTTCCCTTCAGGAAGCACACTTAAGAGAACCGTCTCCCTAACCTTATGTGAGAATAGCAATTATTGAAAGAGTTGACCAGGGGAGCAATAAAACCACATTAATCCCTTAGTTCCTGCAGCACCGTGGGTGCTCCAGTTTGTGACAGACTGCAGAGCTCACACAGTACCAAGTTAGTTAATTAACTGACACGGCTCGAAACCCACAGTGTTTCTACTTAGAATCTCAGTCTAAGAGCAGGAGGAGAAAGGAGAGGGATGGGAGCCAGAGGGGAGGTGAGGAAGAGAAATAAAAAGAAAAAGCAATGCAAAAGGCAGCTTCATTTCCACTGCTTAACCTATCAGTATTCCTTCACCAGGGGGACCTTTCTTGGGGGGCGCTTTTCTCTCAGGAGCCCTAGGCCTTGCTCTTCAAAAAGAGACACTGCTGGTCTCTTGGCTTGGCTAAGTTAGCAAAGCACATAAGAAACCATACTTCATCTGTAAATGACCTAAAGTCACAGAAATTCTGAATGTTTCTCAGAACATTCAACCAATATCATGCTGTGCACGCCTGAGCTGGGTTCTGATAGAGGTGGCTATGAAGAAACTGGGCTGAGGTTTGAAAAGGGGTTGGCCTCTAGTCTTTCATATATATATATATATATGTGTGTGTGTGTGTGTGTATTTAGAGGTGGGGGTCTCACTATGTTGCCCAGGCTGCTTTGAACTCCTGGGCTCAAGCCATCCTCCTGCCTCCACCTCTGGAGTAGCTGGGACTACAGGTGTGTGCCACAGCAACTGGCTCTAGTCACATGTTACTCCTTGCCTGCCTCTCTAGTCAACTCTTTGCACCTGGTAAGGATTCACCACAACTGCTTTCCCTTTAGAAAACTTTATTCTTAAGTAGAAGGCACAACATACGTTTTCTTTTATAAAAACACAGGTCAATGTTTTTAAAAAACACAGCATAGTTGTACAGGGGAAACATTTTGTTAGTATAATCTTACCAATAATGTAAGAGAGGAAAGACTGCCATACTGAAATATATTTTGCTGCTGCCAAAGAGGGTCCCATTCTGAAGAAATGAGAAAAAAATAGCAAGCAGCAGGGCCAATTAAGCATCCCTCCCCCCAATTTTTCTGAATACAACACAGTGATCCTCACCCCAAGCCCTACACATGTTAATGGACTGTTAGAGTATGAAATTATTTTTAATGTGCTTTCTTGTTGTGTAAACCTTTACCTGCACTTTCTATTTAAGGGGCAAAAAGGGAATGTGAGTGTAAAACACCTGCTCAGTGTGTGTCTGTTGGACTTTGGAGCAATTCAATAAACAAGCCTGCTCTGTTTAATCTATTTAGTGAGTGCAAGGCTTCTAAATCTCCCCCCTCAGCTACCTATATAAAAGACAAGACTGAAAAGGACACCCACTCCTGGATGGCTGGAGAAGCATTTGGATTTAGATCGGGTTTAATTGGCGTGTGAAAAAGCAAAATGTCAGCTCTTCAGTCAGGCTCTGAGAACCTCTGTTTATGTTGCGGGGGGGGGGGGTGGGGGGGGGGTGGGGGTGGACATAGGCTAAAGGCCCTGAGGCAAAGCCTGGGGTCACTTACATTCCAGCTACTCTCAATCCAAGTAGCAATTTCCCTCCCTCAGAAACCGGGTCTTCAGGACCTTGGGGAGGAGAGCTTGGGGAAGGGCCCTGGAGTTGTGTTTTAAAGCAGTACATCTTAATATGAAGACAGGAACTTCTATGATGCTTAGGAACATTAGAGTCAACATTTTTGCAGCCCCCTTTCCTGTCTACATTCACACAAACATGAGACACAGTTCCAAGGGAGAAACAGATGCGGGAAGGGCAGCAAGGGCCAGAGCGGAGGCACAGAGGAAGCTGGGATTTTTCAACTACCCCCTCCTTGGTTACTCCTGGGATTCCCTTAGGATTTCACAGCACAACCAGCAAAGAGTTTGCTCAGGTTCACTTCGGAGTAGCCGCTTCGGGACAAGAATTGCTCTGCTGTGTTCTTGAGTTTTCTGTAGTCCTGCAGAACTCTGGGGGTAAAAAATTGCTTCTTCAATTTATCTAAAAGAGAGAGAGAGAGAGAGAGAAAGAGAGAGAGAGAGAGATTAGAAGTTTCAGGTAGTTTCTTTAAAAAACATTCAGTATTCCACCAGAGAAGAGGATGCTGATTCCATTTGTATCTCCACCATCTTATCTCTGGTCTACTCCTGGGTCCGGTCAGATGCAGACCCTGCCCACCATTCCTCTGTGAAAGCTTCTCTTCCTTTCTCCTGCCTGTCCGCCTCTCAGCACCTAGCTGACTCAGCACACTGGGGGACGGGGCCACCCTCTACTGATGTGAACTGCAGGTGCACGCTCATGTGCAGCAGACAAGGTGAGCTCTACACGCAGACACCACTTTCATGGGTGCTGCAAGCACATGCATGGAACTGCTTGCGAAGTCTGGAAGTGGCAGGAAATACCTAGTCTCAAAGGGAGCTATGGCCTCTGGTGCTTCCAGCCCCAACTCCCCAGATCAGCTGGGCCTAGACAGCTTCTTCTAGTCCCTCCAGTTCACTTCCCTCTGCTAAACAAAACTTCTTTGCTGAAAGAGGCGAGAGGTGAGTGGCCCCGAGGGCACCTGTCTGTCCATGGCCAAGATTTCTTTGCTCTTCTTTGTCCACACTGTGTGAACTCAGGATATGCGGCACTCCTGCTCCTTCAACACATTCATCCCTGGCCTTTCCCTTCAGAGCAGGGTGCTACCAGTCAGAGAAAAGATCTCTCTCCTTTCCCTTCCCAGAGCCTGCTACTTCTACATGTTGTTCTTTTAAAGGAGCAGTGGGGCTGTGATGCTCAGGTCTGATCTTTTGGGTGAAGATGGTGATCACATGGGGGATGACACTATGTTTGTTTAGGAACCCAGTAAGGTGTTTGGAGAGGCTGCTTTCCCGCCCACCGCGCCCCCCATCCCCATTTGATGGCTTAGGAAACTGGGAGGTAAGTCACTTACCCAAGGTTACACAGCAGGTAATCAGGGTTGTAGACACGCAAACCCAGGTAGCCAGAACCCCCAGCCTGCACCTGAGGAGAGGCTCACTTCTGCCTACTCCCCCTGCCACTGCATCACTACTCCCACATAGACATGCGCAGGCCTGAGGTGAGGCCTCCGCCCCCATAAGATGCTGGCCTGTGCCAAAGGGCCTGGGAGCAGCAAGGCTGCCCAGCACCTCCCGATAGGGACTGGTCAGGAAGAAAACATGGAGGGGAGAGCGCACCACTCACAGAAAGCAAACCTCCAACAACAGCAACACGCAAGTCCATAAAACACCCGGAAAACGAAAACTCAGACTCCAGATTTTTGTTTCTTGGCTATACATTCACATTTGCTCTCCACAACCTTTTCTGAATTACATAAATTGTCCTTTAAAGAACCACAGGTTTAATAGAGAATTAAAATCCCCAAAAGGGGTGGAAAAAGAGAGTGGGGCTGCAACAGAAAGACAATTTGAAAGTTCTAATTATCCGAGTCTGGGAATACACAACAATGGCCCCAACCAGTGCCTCCCGGCAGGCCAGAGCTGCAGGCCAGCAACCCCGTGCATGTGAATGACACAAATGCATCTGATGACTGGGGAGAGCACATTTAAAGAGCTGCGGTAATACAGAGCAGGGGAGGAAAAGAGAGGACATAGCTCCTGATGTGTTTACCTCCTCTGCTGATGGGATATTGACTTTTCCCACCAGGTTGGTTAGAAAGGGGACTATTTACGCTGCCACACAGCAGAGTTAGAATGACAACCTGCGTCACTCGGTGCTCTTCCTCGTAAAAGACAACTGTGACCGCCAGCATATCCCATAGCCAGTCAATACAGCCAAGGCACCATTCCACACCAGTTAGAGATGCAGATAAAAGCTCCCACTTGCTTCCCCAATGAGAATTTAATCAATAACATATGGAAGGTCTTCTAGGAAACAGAACTGGAGTAGCTGTCACAGGCCGCGTCAGGGGCAGGGGCTTGGGTGCGGGGGGGTGGGGGAGGAGGAGTCACCCCTACTTCATGGTTTTTCTCTTCCCCTTTAGGCACCTGGGCCACCCACGTTAGGCCTCACAGTAAACTGTTACCCTGTTTGTGTCAATACTGCACCCACCACTTTATAACTCAAGGGAAAATACAGGTGTTAAATGGTGGAGGCCAGTAATGCGGCCAGTAAAACCCTGATTCCTTCCCTGCTTTGGTTTTGAGAGTCAGCCTACCAGTAACAAGACCATCACCTCAGGTGCTGCAGGTCAAGCGCCCAACAACTGTTAAAACATTCCAACATGCCATTAGGCAAGAGGCAGAGAAGATTCGCAGCCATCCCATCCCTGTCCACAGAGATGCCACTGGCCCTGGTTACTGCTGTCTCCGCCACCAGCACCACAAAGCCAACCTTTGTCGAGATCGGGGAGGAAATGCTCTTCCTACACACAAGTGTGTCACTGAAATACACTCTAATGGCTTGAAGTATCACCAGAAATCGCTCATCTTAATACACCAGCAAAGCTGATCTCCTTTTTAAACTTTTCTTGCGAATAACATTCGAGGAATGTGTATGTAAAGCTTATTTACTCTGGTCCTTTCTACATGCTCTGATTCCTTGTGGTTATACATTAATTACCAAAAATATTCTGTCCCTAACCCCTATGAAAACGATGGAAAAAAAGGGTAGTCTAGACATTAATTATTCACAAAATATTTTATCAGACAACAAAATGAACTGCTCATTTAAAAGTTGATTTATATTGATTAGAATCTAAAACCTCAAAATAAAGAAAATTACATTCTTTCCTATATGGGATGAGCTAGACCAACATCTGCAGGTTGACCTTTCTTAAATAGTTTATATAAAAGTCAACTGATCAAATAAAATGCTAGCTCTATTAAAATTATGGAGTATTCTCCCATCTAAGGAGAAACTATCTCTACTTCACATATTTTACTTCCATGTCAGTAAACCAAAAATCTCTTTTCAGCTCTACTCTTTATAAAACCCTTTTTGGACTTAAAGAAACACACTGAACTAGAAACCACGAGGCAAAGACATTTTAACATCGCCTACTGGTTATTTTCTTTTAATTAAGGCAGGCTTAGGCACACAGGCAGCAGCCGTCTCTGTTCTGAATGTCTGTTTCATTTATTTCTGTGCAAAGGTATCAAACAACAGTCAGTTATAATTGATTCTGTCAGGTGTTATACAGTCAGTCATAATTGTCTCTGTGTAGAGGTGTGTCAATTTACTATATCTGAATTAAATATTCTGTCAATTATGAAATCAGGTAATAATTTCAGTCAGTTTTTTTAATTGCATGGCTTCCCACCATACAGTTCTCAGTTCTCCCACCTTTTCCAATCCATAGCCTCCCTCCCTCAATGCAACGTGAGCTTTGCAGTAAGGGGTGGAATGCAGGAAGCTTTAGAAAAATTTGAAAGAAAACCGCACCCCTCTACACTCTCTACATGTAGAGCCATCCGACCTACAGAGAGCTGCTGGAGCCTCTGGCCTGCCTTTTTCCTGAATATCAATCCGTATAACTGAGCTTCCGGCTATGCACAGTACCTGAGAGATCTCAAGTGACATCCATATTTTAAACACAAAGACATTTAGGGCCCCACATCAAATGGCAAGTACATAAACATTTCTCAAAGTAAGAAATGAAAAGAAATCATCTTTGAGTCAATTCTTA